>NW_026562447.1:1955000-1984297 GCF_027474105.1 Poeciliopsis prolifica
ATCTTACCAAGTATTTTTGGTCTAGATTCTGGTGCAAATATCTTAATAGAGTTGAAAAAAGACAAAATTAACTTACAAGTAAAATGTTCAGCAATACATAGGAGCTTGTTTTGAGTAACTAGTTCCTCAGTCATGATGAAAAAGTACTAGTTCAATTACCAGATTATTGCACTTATAACATGGAAAAAAATGATTGCTGTAAGTAAAATAATCTACCAACAAACAAGTACATTTTCATCAATATTAAGTTCTTATTTAGTCAAAACAATCTTCCACTTCTTGCTGAAAAGTTACTTAAGTTAGTTTTTGTTATTTCAACTGTACTAAGATATTTGCACCAGAATCTAGGTCAAAAATACTTGGTAAGATTTTGTGCTTTTGCAGTGAATGCATCTGATGCAATTTTACTAAATGTTTAAAAATAAATATTTTCAAATATTTAAATAAATGTATTTAATTTTGTATAGATACATTTAAATTAAATACATTCATTTAAATATTTAAAATATTAAAACTGAAATATTTTCATTTGATTTTTTCCAGTCGCTTGAGTAATTTCTTGGAAGCTACATTTAATTTTTACTTCAGTAAAAATATTTTGAAGTGATGTTACTCTTTCTTGAGTACAATTTTTGGACACTTCATCCACCTCTGATGACAAACACACAAAACCTTTTATGTACAAAAACACAGGAAAAGTCAGTGAATAAATTATGAACATGTAATCTATAATAATATTAAAGGACATCTTCTGGTGTGATACTTGTGATAAAAATGGAGGTTTCCTCTGGTTTCTTTTCTCGTGGTGGGCGAGAAAAGAAAACATTCACAGAAATGTGGAAGTTTTCCAGTATCAGGAAAAAACCCATCTGCCATTCTTTGTATCTTCATATCTCTGGTCTCAATGATCCGGATCCCTCCCTCCCTCGTTGCTCCGGCTTCCTCTGCTCTTCCCTTCCCTCAGGCCATCGTCGACACTGGAAAGACCATGAAGGCTCTTCTGAAGCATGTGGAGACCTTTGAGCCCAAGATGGTCAAGGTCGCGGGGTGAGTCGGCGTCTCAGTCGTCCCAAAGTTTTTCCACTGTGAGGGAAATGCCGAGCGCATGATGAGCAGGAGGACAAGATGTCACTTGTGGGCAGCTTTTCCGTAGATTGGAGAGAAGATTATCATCTTGCTGCACACATGGCTTATTGTAGAGCTTTATTTCCTTTTCAGTTTATGACAGAAAATCAGAAACTTATCGGGTCAGATCTATAAATCAACAAGAAATCAGTTAATTAACAGTGATTGATGTGTTTCAGTCTGCTGGTGAAGAGGCTCTCTAACATGACTGAAAGTCTGACAGACTGTAAGTATTTTCTACAACTAACAGCTACTTTAGTAATCAGTTAATCAATTTTCTTGATGATTAATCTTTTAATCGATTAATTGTATTTAAAATAGCAGCCATTTTCCCCCACCTGAGGCTTTTTAGTTAAAATATTTACAGACAAAGGTGTTTTAAGTGCAAAATAGCTGTATTGCAACTAATGATTATTTAGTAATCAATTCATCTATCAATTTTTCTGATGATTAATCGATTAATCGGATATCTCATTGGCACATTCTACAGATATTTCTTTCTCATTTTTTATGCAAAATAAATATTTTAAAAGATCCAAATAAAAAATTATTTAAATACTTTTATAAATAAGAAAATAAACATTTTATTACCTAAAATTGGATTTTAGGAAATAACATTTAGTAAATCTGAACCAGGTGGAGATGAAAGTGGGAGGCCGCTGGAGGCATTTTGGGTAAAACATATTTACAGACTTAAGGGTTTTTTTTATCTTAAGTGCAAAATGTATGTATTGCAACTAACAAATTTTAGTAATCAAATAATCTAATTTCCTGATTATTATTCAATTAATAAGATACAAAAATGTTACATTTCACATATATTTCCTAGCCAATTTTTTAATACAAAATTAGAAATGCATTAAAAGAATCCAAATAAACAATTATTCAGATGCTTTTTAAATGAGAAAACAAGTTAAAACTTCACCAAGGTGCTGTAGAAAAACACAATGTTGATAGAGGAAAAAAAGTCAAATAAAACACCCCAACAGAAAAGTTACAGTATCAAGTCTCAGTTAAATGAAAACGTATAAAAATAAGTTTTAAAAAAAATGCATGTTTTTTGAAACTATAAGTAAAAGATAGTTGTATTTTGATCGCAACATGTTGGCTCAAACATCTGTTTGTTTTGGCAGATGTTGGATTTGAAATCCCCAATCGATTCGTGGTCGGCTACGCCTTGGACTACAACGAGTACTTCCGTGACCTGAACGTAAGTCCGGAGTTTGCTGCTGCTGCTGCTGTTGCTGCTGCTGCTGCTGCTGTGCTGCTGCTGCTGCTGCTGCTGCTGCTGCTGCTGCTGCTGCTGCTGCTGCTGCTAACCTCGTGACCTTTTGAAAAGCTGTGGAGAAAAAGAGATGACAGAGGCGGAGGGCGGGAGAGCAAACACAATAAATCAAAGCGGTTCTCTCCTCCTCTGTAAAATCCAAACTCACCCAACAGGTATCCTCCCGGGCTGAGGAGGTTTTACATGCAGCTGCAGCTTTTTATAAGAATGCTTTATGAGAGTACAGTTGTTTGAAAGACAGAAACATCCAGGAGAGTCTGCCTTATTATCTTTGCACTATTTGATTTTCACCGTCCAATTTAGTGCCACGGACGTCCATTACAGGTAAAGCCAGAAGTAACTTGTAAGAAAAAGTAATTCTGCTGATATGGAAGCTAAAATAAAATATTCATAAATGTTACAGAGCTTTCAAAAAACACAAAATCTTACCAAGTATTTCAGTACAGTTCCTAGTTCAAATATCTTAAGTTTCAACTCACAAGAAACTTTTCAGCAAGACAAAGGAGCTTGTTTTAAATAAATAATTCCTTAATCTTGATTTTTTTTTAAAAGTACTTATTCCACTTTAAAAACAAACATTTCCCCTTCTCATAAGCAAAATAAAGTGGAATTAAAAGGTTTTCATTGTTATTAAGAAGTTATTGACTAAAACAAGCTCCTAATTCTCACTGAAAGTTACTTGTAAGCTGTTTTATTTCAAGTTTATTAACATATTTGCAACAGAAACTTGGTAAACTGTGGTGTTTTTGGAGTCTTGGCAACATTTTCCTGCAGATTATTCAACTAAACAAGCAAATATCAACTAATGCTTCTCTGATCAATAAGGCTTGAAATATATATGATACTTATTCTAATTGATAAAATAATATATGATATTAAGATTAGTTTTACATGTAAATTAGGTGTTCATCCTATTTCAACCTATGCAAATAATTTCAGAAAATAATGATTATTTAGTTTCTGGTATTATTTCCTCATTTTACCCAATTTTCCTTTCAGATAAAAATGACAGTTTTCTGTGCTCTTTTTTCCCAAACCTGGACGTTTATTTCAGGTCAGAAATCAGTGGAAATGTTTGGAATATTTTCTGTTTTTATTTGCAGACATGTGAACTGATATTCACCTCCAGCCTGACCTGTTCGCCGGTGCGAAAGGCTAGCTTCACTCCCAGAACGTTATGTGCTGCATGTTTGCGCTGTATGTGTCTCCTATGCGTCTTTGAGGGGGGGCGTTTTGTGAAAACCGACCTGTGGAATGTGGAGGTTTGGAATCTCATTATCAGACAGAGTTCAGGTTTACTCTGCTATCTGTCCTCATCCCACCGAAGAAGAATGAATCAAACGCTCCCCCACAGAGACTCAGAGTTTGATTAATGGACGTCTTTAGATCACACTGCCTGCTTTCAAATAACTCCAGGTTTCCAGGTTTATTCCTGTAGATGGAGTGTTCTTGCTTTTATGCAAAATGGAAAGTGGCTTTCTATTGACCCTTTGCAACTACGTCACTTTTCATTGGAGGCTCCATGATGGAGGTCGAAAGTGAGGGACGGGAGTATTAAACAGAGCGACTGAAATTGTTTTCCAAAGTTGATTTTTCCAGTTTATTCATGTCTTCTACTTGTTGGAGTTGAGCTAATTTGTCTGAGAATGTAACACACCTACATTTAATCAATGTTTGGCTTAACCCTTTGCTTCCTTAATTGATAAAATCACTGGAGAAATGTTTCCTCTTCTTCCCTAACTTGGTCAAGGAATGGAGGAAAAATGAGCGTGTATTTTTTTTTAACTGGTAAAAAGTGTTGGCTGCTAATCCGCGGTTACTCCGAGCGCTGACATCACTGCCGTTTCTTTCTTCATAAAAAGTTATACCATAAAATGACAAGTTTGGTTTGCATCCTTGTCTGTTTGTGCAGCCGACCGCGCACATGGTAACTTTTAAAATGAACTGAATATGAGGGCCACTGTGTTACAGATGTCTGTTTTTAGACGGGCTTTAAAGGAACGCTTTGGTTGTTTCGACCTCCGTCATGGCGGAGTTCTGGAGAGCGTGATTTTACATAATTTGGGACACTAAACTTTTCCCTCTTTTTTTTCAGCACATCTGCGTCATCAGCAAAACGGGAAAGATGAAGTACAAGATTTAGAGAATTAAAGCCATTAATAAATATATTAGCTGTTTTAGCACTGTGGCTGTGTTGAAAATTAATAATTATTATTATTTACATATTTCCATGAGCTTCAGATAAATTGTATTTGTAATATGGTTATATATATATAGACTTCCTTTTTGCTTTTTTTGTCACTAGGCCTGTCACAATAAAAAAAATTGCTTGACGATAAATTGTCCCTGAAGTTCTTGTGATAAACGATAATATTGTTTGAAGATCATTTAAATTTTAATGTCATAATAATGAACGAACACATTCTGAAAGATCAATGCACATTTTCCTCCTCTTTAACTGGAAGATATTTTAAATATTCTAATGAATAAACAAAAGCAACAAATAAAATGCATCATAAAGTCTCTGTAAACAGAATTATCCTTCATAAAAGTTAAGACCAAAGCACCGACTGAAGACTGTAATTTTTGATATAAAGAGAAAAACAATAAATCATGCAAATTACTGAGCTTGTTTTAATTTATTATGCGATTGTTTTATTGAGTGTTTTATTGCGACAGGCCTTCTGTCACACAAACAGTAAATGTTTCAGATTCTCAAACGAATGTTGATATTAACCCCTTCACACCTGATTTTTATCTACATTTTCATCCAGTTAACTCTTATTCCCTTTTAACAAAGTCTGAGAGATTAAATCTCAAATAAGTTATAAAATACTTACCTTTTTACTCTGCATAATATTAATTTTTGCAACTTACAAGAATTATTGTCATTCTTTGTCCTCACAATTTCCATTTAACCTTATATATGGGTCTGTCTTATGATGTAAGTTTTACATATTAATGATAGTTTGATCAGTTACGTACTATTTAAGCAGACTTTCTACCTCTTAAAGTAATTCTTGGATGCATACTTTTTACTTTTACCAGACTAAAACTATGTTGTAGTCGTGTTACTCTTATTTGAGTATCATTTTTGGATTCTCTGCCCACCTCGAATACAAAATGATGCTAAATTTGGATCGCTAATTCTTTGTTGAGATGAACGCAGGGACCGAAAAGATGAAGAAAGAAAAGCTGTTCAGTACAAGAGGACGTAGGTGACAGATGGAGGGAGCTTATGGACCTTGGCATCCTCACTGTTGGATGATTCCCACTCTGACTCATGGAAAACGCAGCGGGCGTTGTCCTCAAACTGCCGTCTTTACGCCACTTTATTCAAGCCAGTTTCAACTTTTAGCTGCCTTTTCCTGGACCTTGGGATGAATAACTGACAGTTTTAACTGCAAACAAATTAAAGCCATCATTTTTATGTCAATTTGTTTCTGCAGGATAATAATTAGTTTGACACAAGACAGAGAAAAACAAAATGTTTTGCTTGTTTTTTTGGGTCATTGGAGAAAAGGGTGTAAATACTGAAATGTCAAAACTTAAATCTTTCACACGACTTTATTTCTCATCTCTAAACTGTTGCCTTAGTTTGTGTTCAGTTTATTCTTCAAAACAGAACCACATCATGTGCGTCTTGCATCCAAGGGCGCAAGTCCCATTTCATTCTTGGGGGACCATAAACAGAAAAATTTCTTTAGACCAATTTTGGGAAAATTACAGTGAAATTTAAAAAAGGTTTTAAACCAGAGGCTCCATCCCTAATAAATGACTATTAATATTATATGTACTTTTTGTTTCAGGTCTGTATTTCAGTTTAAACATTCTTTCAGACAGAAGGGCTGGCTGTCCTTCCTGGACGGGGGAATGTGGGGAAATGTCAGTTTGTTTCAATTTGAGGTGAATTGTTTCAGTCTTGCCTTTCGGTGTGTCTCCTCAGCAGGGTGGAGCAGTTAGTTTCTGTACCTACCAAGATGGCTGCCAGCTGCAACGTTCCCGGAAGTGTGACATCATGTGAGAACTATACTTGATTGATTCCCAAGGGGAAATTGGTTATTAGGGGACATTAGAAGATCGTGAATGTCAGTGAGGTTGGTATTTTACTCAGTTCACTCTGAGATGCAGAGGAACAAGATGATTAAAAAGCAGTAGGAAATTATGCTGCTTTCTGTTTCTTGCTGTCTGGGCAACAAAGACCCACATTGTACCACTGACTGAAACCCCATGTACCCTTATCATAAAACATCAGCACTTGTTGGTAGTTGTTAACTTATCCCAGCACTAATGCCCCCTGCATTGCCTTGGGAACTCAGCAGCCATTGTCTGTCGCCTTGAGCCAGGGTTTGGTGAAAGCGAGAGCAGACAAAAAGCCTGGCAGGTTTCTCATGCTGCAGCTTTGTGGAGCTTCGCCGGGGGAACAGAGGCTGGGGCCGGGGCCGGAAAAGTGTACTACAGGTAAACTGGGACCAACACAAAGGGAACAAAACCGGGATTGTCCAGTTCAATGGCCACACATCCCAGCTTTTGACATATGAAGCCTGTGGTTACAGATGAAGAGCTGGGATTTAATTTCACCTCAACAGAACAACACATGGAGCATATTTAATCTGTAGACCTAATCTGTTTATCTGCTGGTTTGGTTGGATTATAACATTTAAGAAATACTCTGTTTTACGAGAAACAGAACATCTCAGGTCTGGTAAGCATTAAAAACATCTCAGACTGAACTTTTAGTTAAATACTGAAATATAAAGGATCCATTTTAAAAGGATTTATCAAAAGTATTGTTTTTTTTAGTTGTTGTAACTGTTATCAATTAGTATTATATATATATAACATTAGAATATTGATCTTTCCAATTAGGGCAGTCAAATGTTTTCAGAGTGTTTGACTTTCTCAAGTCAAACCATATTTTTACTTCTACGGCGTACCATGGTTTACAAATAGAAAGAACATCCTGCAGCGTCTCTTGGGTTTGAGGCAGCGTTTCATCCAGTCATCCAACTCGGTGCCAGATCCACTTACACAACCAGGAGTCTGCAGCGATCTCTTAAACCCTCACACTGGGAAAAAGAGTGGCTGAGAGGTCTTCTTCCACAAAAAAATAGAACAAAAGAAGAAACAAAGACATAACATGCAGAGTAATGTCCTAATCCAAGCCCAGTCAGGCTTTGGACTTGTGTTCATCTTCATGTAATGTCCTAATCCAGACATATATTGGAAGAGCTGGTAATCTCCTCGCTGCCTGAGTCGGGCAGAAATTACTCAGATTTACTCATCTGAGTAACTTGTTGAGTATTTTTAAATGAAGTATTACTGCTCTTAAGTAAAATTTCTGGATAGTCAACCCACTAAGAGTAACTTCTCTGAATAAGTTTGTTTTAACCAAATATTCACCAGACACACACAGTTGCAGCTTTTGTTAAAGTTTTGTAAGTTTTACATTAAATTAATTTAATGTGAAAGATTTTTATCTTTTGCCTGATTTCTGTTTATAATTATGTTATTTATATCAATAATATTTCATTTATTTCTTTAAATTACCAACTTCCACATAATTGTTTGATTTTCTCTGTCTGATGTAATTCTTAAAAATTAAATAATTGATATTTTGATTAGTTACTCAGTACTTGAGTATATTTTTTACAGAATATGGTAAAAGTACTTACTGTACTTTGTAGTAGTTTGAGTAAAAATATGTTGAAGTTTCACTACTTCAGTAAACTCCTGGTACTCTACCCACTTCTGCCTGCTTCTTATTGTATATTTGGAGCAAAAGCTACAGAAAAGTTGGGAATTTTCAACCCAAATTGGGAATAGGAGGAGGCGGCTCCATGGCTGTAAACCAGTAAAAGCTTTTATGGTTTCTGGAAGAATTTTTATGCACACATGTAATCCACAAGGATGCTGGGAAACAATAAGCACAAGTTCTGCTTCTCCAGAGCTTAACGAGCAGGTTGCGTTAAATGAATCTGCAGCTCATGTTTACCATCACTCAGGGCAGAGACCCACATCCATCAGATGAACTTCTCCATTGTCTGGATGAGAGCGCACAAGCTCTCTAGACAATAGGTCCTCTCTGAAACCGGGAGAGCTTCGTCCTATTGTCCTACCTTCTATTGTGCTGCAGGAGAAGCCAGCAAACTGAATTCTGCAGGGCTTTGTCTTTGTGTGGATTGTCCTGGGATTTCTTCATGCCCTGGTGGAGTCCGTATGCGCTAAAATACAGTTTGTAATGGAGAGGTAGATGTGCTTCACTGGGCTGTTGGGAAGTTGGAAAGCTCAGCATCTGGGTATGAGCCTGACGCTTGTTTTTATGTTGATGTAGTGATTTATGTGCTTTAAAGGTGGAAAACGGCAGCGGCTAATGTGTGGCAACGAGGGGTTAATTGGAGCAAATGTGTCACAGGGATCTTAGCATGTATTCTTTAGAAAGTATTCATACTCTCAGAAGCAGAGTTGGATGGTAACTATTTACATGTACTCAATTACATTTACTTGAGTAACTTTTGGGAGTATTTTTTAATACAGTATTCTACTGTAACATCAGTACAATTTCTGGATACTCTGTTTACTCAATTGGCTTCTGCTTTATTTTGTTAACTTTTGTTACTTATATCAATTTTGTCCTTACAATACCATAATCTCTTCATCTAAGCTACTTTAATAAAGGTGGCAATCATCCTTCAAGGTGAAATTTCAGTTCTGTCTTGATTATTTTTCAGTATATAACAGGTTTTCCTCCAGAACTGCTGTGTATTTAGCACAATCCATTTATCTCAGGTCAGGAAACGTTGCTGTCCCTTCTGAAGAGCAGCATGCCCATAATATAATACAGCCGTTCCACTTTTTACATCCTAAATTTATCATAGCTTTGTGTGAGTGTGTCAAATAAAATGGTATATTTGGAACAAAACACTGCATATTGCTGTATTCCAAATGAATGGTGGATGCAGAAGTATGAAAATGAACAAAAGGTACATTACTTTCCCAAAACACTGCATAGCCATTGTAATTTCATAAATTCAGTTGGGACTTTTCTGTTTTTAACGCAGAAAGAAATGCATGGACACAGAAACAATAATGCAAATTTAAAAATTACTTTTTAAATTTCTGCTTAAATCAATAGTATATTTGTCTGATGCATAAATAGTTAATTGTGTGCTAAAAACCCCATGTTTTGGCCGCAGCACCAACATAAACAATGTAAAGCAGTGCTTTTCAGCTGGTGACCAGAATAAACCAGCTTCCACTCTTTACTGAATCCGTTATGTAAGGACTTCTCCCATTGGTCCGCTTCTCAATTCCAAATTTAAACCCGCGCTCTGATTGGACAGTGTGCTGCCAGGAGGCAAGTAGAAGGGGGCGGAGCTTCAGCCGGGTCGGGAGATTCGTCAGTTGGTAGTTCAGATTGTCGCGCCGCCAAACGGGAGGACGGAGGAGTACTTTTTGTCTCGGTTTTTCTTCGGGAGGGGGGATTTTTTTTTGCCTCGAATTGGATCTCGCAAATGGACGGACATGAATGAGGACCACTGGTTAGAAATTCTCGGCGTCCCTTTCGCGGAGAAATGCTCAGTGAGGGGCGTTTACCGAGTGTTTTCCAGCCCGTTTTTCCTAACAGGGTAGCGGCGGCGGCGGTCAGTCGGTGAGCGGCTGAAGAGAGACTGAATATCCCGCTTTGTAATCTCCTGACAGCCCTTTTAACCCCTCCGTGGATTGACGGAGGGATCTGGGAACAGCTTTACTCTCATCAAAACCATGGATGTTTTCACTCTGTTATTCATGATTTGTAACAGGTAGGTTTTGTTCCCAGTTACAACAACAACAATCTGTCTGTCCTTGTATTTTACGTAGCTGACATGGAGATTGATTGAAGCATCGGTTAAAATGAAACTTATACTATTATTATTAATACTCAGGATCCTAACAGCTGCTTGGTTGCTATTTCAGGAAGCTATGTTTTGTTTGGTTGTGGTTTGAATTATAATGGCTGTTGTCCTGCTGTCCCTGTTTGTTCACTTTCCTCTCACAGAGAGTCACCATTTACATCCCTGCTCCCCATGTTTTCAAAAACATTTCACCTGACAGACATTTTTATTTTGAAATTATTCACAAATTAAATCAATCAAGTTTTATTTGTATAGCACAAGGCATTTCAAAGTGCTTTACATCATAAACACAAAAACTCAAAGTCATGCAACATAGAGTAAACAATACATTGTTACATATTACATTTCAAATACAATTCTAAACAGGTGTGCTTTTAATTGAGATTTAAAGGAAGTCGTGGTTTCCGCTGTTTTACAGTTTTCTGGAAGTTGGTTCCAAATTTTTGGTGCATAGATGCTGAAAGCTGCTTCTCCTCTCTTGGTTCTGGTTCTGGGGACTGAGAGGTCTGGAAGGTTGATACAACAAATCAAATCTTTGATGTAAATAAATGAAATAAATGAAAACATCCTGTGCACCTGCCCCTCTAGCATCACTTTAACAGAAAGTAAAACAGAAATTGCATTTAAAGGTAGTTAAAGAAAACCCCACAAATTCAGTTTTCTGTGTAGACTATTCAGTTTTATTAAATGCTCATAAAAATATAATATTTTGGGGATGCAACCAGGGCTGGCCCAAGACTTTTTGGGGCCCTGAGCAGATTTTCATCGGGGCCCCCACACTGACATGTGAGCACCAGATTATTTATAATTTAAAAACTAACATGCCTATTGTCATTAGCATAATTTCTAATCATCTTACAACATAACAGTGCTATTATGTTGATTTTTAAATGTACAGAATGAGAAAACTAAAGATTTTGAAATGCAGTGTGGTATTTAAGTGTGCCACATTATTTCATTTATTTGAAACTAAGGTCTACTTGTTTCTATTAAACAAGTTAATAAATTTGATATCTTATGTTTCCCCAGCAGTGGGAACAAGAAATCAACCTATTATTTGATTAACAACTATAATTTAAAAGATTGTTTGTCCGTATTTAATAACATTTTATTCTGTGCTTTTTTAAATGTATATATATTTTTTATCATGCTAGCTTGGTGCTCTTTAGGGCCCCCTGGTGGTCTGCTTTCAGAGGTTTCTGAACCTCTGAAAGCACCAACACAAATGTTTGGGCCAATATTGTGTCGATACAGATCTTTTTGCTTTTGCTTGAAAAGTCGCTAAATATAGTAACAAAGTTGGCAACTTTTGGGTTAGAAGTGGACATGCAGATGTGACCTGGTGGATGGGTTCATCAATCAGAGAGTCAATCCTCTCTCATGACAAAACAAAACAACAGCAGTTTATTTTGAGACCCTTGTAGAGGTGGATACGATTGGTTTCTCATGTATGAATCGGCTGATCAAAATATATGAAATACCTCTTAAAGCTGCAGTATGTAACTTTATAAAAGTGATTTATTTTTATTTACAGTAACAGTATAACATGAGACGGGTAATCTGTGAAAAGATTGAGCTCCTCTGCCGTCTCCCAGTACACACTGTTCCCCCACTTCAGCTTCTGCCTGTTCAGTCTAGTTAGCATGGCCAACGGTAAGTTATTTTTACACCATTAGCACATTGAGCTGCACGTACACATAGTTGACTGACGGCGCTTAGACCCGCCTCCTGGCTCTGATTGGTTGTTTTTGATCAGGCTCGGTGCATTTCCACAGATGGTAATAGTAGCTCAGATAGGAGTTGGAGGACATCGATCTTTTCACAGATTTTATGTCTCATACTACATTGTCGCAACATGGTGACATTTTTAACATGGTGATATGTAATAAACATAAAAAAAGTAACAAACTGCAGCTTTTAAATGCATTAAGCTAGAAGCTACCATCTATGGTCTTTGTATCTGAAGGTTCAGCCAATCAGCTCTAAGTAATGATTGACCTCTTTAAAAATGCTAGAGAATGGTATATAAACATTGCGGTTTTAGCTACATTTTCTTTTGAATATTTTAGAAATGCTTCACAAAACAATCTGCAATTAGCACAAACTGACATCCAGTTTGAGGTAAACTGACTAATTCCTGCCTGTTGTTTATCTGCAGATTTGTGGCCACCGATCGACATGAAGAAAGTGGACGGTGTGGATTAGGATCTTTTTATTCCCTCCCCCTGCTTTTTCTACTTTCTGTTGTTTTCTTGGGGCTTCATCCTCCTCACGTCAATGTGGGCTCTGAAGGACCTCTCCCCACTCTGTGGTTTGGAATAAATGATGGCAGCGTGTTGGAGTGATTTCCCAAAGGACACTGAAGAGCGGAAACACTTAGCTGTAATTCCCGCCTGTCAGGTAGGTAGCTGGGCTTTAAACGCTCCTCAGCTGTTTGTTGTTGTTTTTTGAATGCAACACACTGTAAATCTTTGACACTAAGTGGACTATTTCAGACACAATGTAACACTTGCTTGAGGGGTCGCTTGTTCTGATTTGTAACCTGAACTGTTAGGAAGTCGACTCGATGAGGAGGGCTGCTTTCCGCAGGTATTTTCTTGCAGAAAACTTGTGACATGCCTGAGAAGTGTCGGAGCGAGCGCGGGAGAGTGAGCTAAGCGTTGCAGCACATCTGCCAGTGTTTGGGGGTGATTGGGTTCATTTTGTCCCTCTCTTTCCTCTGACAACTGGTTAAGTGCACAATGAGAGTTTTATACTTGCAGGGCTGCTGATGTTACTGGGCTCTTTGTTGGTCTGCGTGCCAAACTCTGAAAAAGTGGCACATTGTCAAACTCATCCGTTTTTTTTTCCTTCCTCCAGCGGTTACATCATTATAATCATCACTACGAGCCAGCTCTGCAGCGGCGGCATGTTTTGGATTAATCCATCATCAGAAAATGGCAACAGTGTGTGCCTGTAATCCTCTTACTGTGTCAGAACTAGCTGAGGATTGATGACTTAAATCTATCAGCATCCTGATAGACAAAAAGTTACAAACTGCAAACAAATAAAACGAAATCCAGGAGCTCAGTGATTTTCGTGAGATTGGTTGTGATGTGTGATTGTCTGATGGAAGTGACCAGAACGTTGTTGAAAGTGTTTTAGTGGCGCCGTTTTGGAGAAATCTCATTAACCAAGGCGTGGTTTTGTAGCTATTAGCTAGCATGGAATCTTTCCCCTTGCATCCATCTCTGCAATCTAATAAATACTTCCCACAGCAACACTCTGCTCTGCCTCTGCGGAAAACTAAAACCACCACATCCTCTCAAACTCCCAGCTGTTAGGCAGAAACATCCGACGCACATCAGTCAGCTTCAAAACTCGATTTCCCTTGTCCACAAAGGACTCTCTACCAGCTGATCAAAGATGTTTTTTTGACAGACAAGTTCTTACTTTTGTCTATAAAGTATTCCTAGAATTTTGAAGCATTTACACAATGAATTTAAAACTAAAATTCAGAGTAGGATCTTACTGGTTTGAAGTGAACAGTGAACTCTTTCAACACAGGCTAAAAGCAAATACTAATAACTAACTACATTTATTTCAAAATTGGTATAAACTAAACACATACTTCTCTAAATCATTGTGTTACATTATGAATTGTGGGTAATTGTAATGTAATTTTATTTATTTTGGACATTTTCAACAACAAAGCTTTACATCAATTTGAAGGAAATATAAACAAAACAACAAAACCAAGAGAAAGACAAACAAGCACACTTTAAAATATTCCAGTTGATCTGGGTATCTAAGTATAAAATACAAAACTAAATGTTGGTTCTCCATGTTTGACTCTTGTTTCTGGTTGCTAAGTTTAAGGAATGAACTACATTTTCTCAAGGTGCTCAAATTAGATGAATCAATCAAAACATAGCTTCACTTCAAGCTTTAAGCATGCTGATGTGAGTCATACAGAAGAATTTTTCAACATGTGTAAAAAAAAATCTAATTATGTATGGTACAGTGTCAAAAGTATAGCAAAGCAATGCCAAAGAGATATTTTTTCCTATTGGTATCATGCCTGTGTTTTATGGTTTCTGGAACATACAGATGATAAGAACCAACTTAGTGAATATTTTATGGCTGAGTGCCCAGAATGAGGAAGACAAACCCGAGATTTACAGCTCTAACCACCGTCCCTCCAGGCTATGATGAGAGCTGAGGGCCCTCATCTGCATCGTCTTGACTTGATAATCAGGGTGTCTCTCCTCCACAACAGCCCCTGTAGCAGACTCAGACACATCCCGCCTGTCAGAGCCAAAGCATGGCAGCAGCATGGGGGTAATTTAGACCCAGCTGCTCTGATCATTAAGAGGAAAACACCCTGTGCGTCGCTCACAATCCTGTCCTCGCTGTCATGGTTAAACCAACCGGGTCGGTCCAACCAGCTGACACTCTCAGCTGGTTATGTCTCAGGGGAAAGGTCTCGACTGATAAATATTTCATAGTAAGAGCAATTTGTTATGATCTCATTTACATTTTCGCTCTGTCTGCATTTTTACCATTTTATACTGGAAGAAATGAGATGTTTGATTCATCCATCCATCAAACTATCCATCCATCCATCCATCATCCATCCATCCATCCATCCAACTATCTGTCCATCAAACTATCATCCATCCATCCATCCATCCATCCATCCATCCATCCATCCATCCATCATCCATCCATCCATCCATCCATCCATCCATCATCCATCCATCCATCCATCCATCCATCCATCCATCCATCCATCCATCCATCCATCCATCCATCCATCCATCCATCCATCCATCCATCCATCCATCCATCCATCCATCCATCCATCCATCCATCCATCCATCCATCCATCCATCCATCCATCCATCGCTACAGTAAAATGCTGCTATGGATGGTGAATCCATGTGTAATAAATCACTGAATCGTTTTGACTGCATTCCTCAGTCATTCCTGTCGTTGGGGATGAGGCCAATGGCAGCCCTCAGAGTCATGTTCTCGGCCGTGTCGTCCCCCTGCTCTTCTTTCCTTTTCCTCTCGATCCACATGCTTGCCTTTCACCCGTCCTCTATTCCCCTGTGTCTTCACTGCTCCTATATTTAGCCCTTAGAAAGATGAACGTTAAGGGAAAAATGGAGTCGGCACTCTGGCATTGCTCTCTCTTTTCCCCCTGAATGGTGCAACACGAAGCGGAAATGTGAACGTTGGTCATCACCTTAGGAGACAGAGAGCAGGACTGTGGTTAGCTTGTCCCATGTTTTCTTTTTCCATTGGAGCTTTTTCCACTTCTATGTGTCAAACTGAGACGTGTGTGTGTGTGTTTATTTTTAATACTTTCACTGTTCCTTTTAGTCACTGCAGGAGTTTTTCTGGCAAAAGGAGGATTATTAGCTCATTTATTACCATTCAGAGCTGTAGCAGCTCATCATTCAGAGCAGAGAAGGATTTTCATTTGCATGAATCTGAGAAACAAATTTGCATTTGGTCAGCGCATCAGGGCTCTCTTATGTTAACCAAACCAGACGCTGAACAGGACGTGACTTGGGTGTAGTCTTAGCACGCGAACACAGAGTGGCTGTTGTGTCGGATTAAAATGGAGCGCCTTGTAAGAGTCACCAGATTTAGACCAGAGCTGCCGTAGCTGTAAACGTCGAACTGAATCATCTGGGTGCAAGCAGGATTCAATGGTTACTTGTATAGGACATTTCAGCAACTAGGCAGTTCAAAATGCTTTACATCATCCATCCATCCATTTCCCTACAGCCTTGTCCCGTTGGTGTTGGGAGGAGCGCTGGTGCCTAGCTGTCTACAGGCGAAAGGCGGGGTAAATCCTAGACAGGTCGCCAGTCCATCACAGGCTTTACATCATTACAACTCAAAATAAAATGTACAGTCACCAACCGAGAAACCATCAGTGATGATCACCAATACTCGTTGGTCAATGTTCCATTTATCAATAATCGAAAGCAACGTTTTAGTTTAGTTTGGAAGGAATTTAGTGTTTCAACTGTTTTACAGTTTTCTGAACGTTTGTTGCTGATTTTTGGTGCATAGAAGCCGAATGCTGCTTCTCCATGTTTGGTTCTGGTTCTTCTACACCAGAACCAGAAGACCTGATAGGTCTGGAAGGTTGATGCAACAAAGGCAGATCTTCCTGTGGTGCTCAACCACTCTGTGATTTGTAAACAACAGTATTTCTGAGCTACAGGGAGCCAGACAGGGGCCGTTAGAACTGGGATGATGTGCTCTACCTTCCTGGTTTTAGTCAGAACACCAGCAACAGTGTTCTGGATCAGCTGCAGTTTTTTTTTCTAGGCAGACCTGTAAAGACACTGGTGCAATAATCAATGCAACTAAAGATAAATGCATGGATGATTTTCTCTAGATCTTGCTGAGACATTAGTCCTTTAATCTTGGAAATGTTCTTCAGGTCTTAATGTGACTCTAAATGTTCAGGTCAGATTTCAGGCTTGATCTATAGTTTCCAGCTGTAATAACTGAAGCTGTATGTTGACTGGATTGTTCCTTTTTAAGTACAAATATAATAACTTCAGTTTTATTTCTTGGTTGGGTTCAGAATCGCCTGGTGACGTCTTGATGTAGAGCAGTGTATCATCTGCGTAGTTATGGTGGCTAATCTTATTATTTCCTGGAATGGAAGCTGTTCTTTCCTTTTTACAGTTATGCAGTACTTTTGTCTGTTCTGGGTTGTTAAATCAGAATAAAATTCATTAAGTTTCCGTCGCTGAATTCTCCAGTCAGAAGCATAGAAGAGTGATTGTCAGATTTGTGATTTGTGCAGAGAATGCAACAACCGGAAAAATGCCCCCCTTTCTGTCGACTCGTATCCCTTTGTTGCCATTTGACTCGATGTCACAGCTTCTGCTGCCTGGATGCCTCCGTCCTTCTGTCTGTGTTCAAGAGAAGGATGCAGGCAGGAATTCAGATCTAAATGTGATGATCTGTCAAAACATGCCAATCATCTGGGTCCATTTACGACGTTAAGGTTTCGCTGCTCATCATTGAATTTGTTTGCTTTGCACGTTTCTCTTGGGCAGTATTCACAGTCCCCCTCCCTCCTCTCTCACTCCACTCCCTGCAGGCTTCATAAGCCACAGATTATGCAATTCTCTGTGTAGTAGCAGGCAGATAGTAAGAGGATAGACACCTGAAAGGTCATTTAGCACAAATGATCCCCTTTACAACAAGTGCAGCTTCGTGTGAAATAACAGTCTGGGGTTTTCAGGCAGAGTTACGTAACACGGCGTTATCGGGAACGTATCTTGGCCTTCAGTTGTGGAAGTCTGGGTTTCTCGCTTGGCAGGAAATCGCATTTCCTGAAAGTATCTTCTGTGGAAAGGAGCAATTGTGGTCAGACCGAGGAGGATTTTCATTAATGGATGGTGGAGAAGTCACAGAACAGAACCAGCTGCCGTGGATCGGGTCATTCCCCTTCCTCAAACAAGCAGGTTTCGTCAGTTTGGTGTTTTATTGAGTCTGGCTCAATTTGCCCCTTTGTAGCTAAATTTCAGGGATTGCTGTTTCATTGCTTTGGAAATGCTGTCCCATTTGACTTTGTTTGCAGATTAAGGCTGAAAAGATTAATCAGATTAATCGTAATGAAGCAAGACAAATTTTAATAAATTGATTATTCAAATAATCAACTAATTTAATAATTGATTAATAATTAGTTGTAGAATCTGACATATACCAATTTTAGTCAGTTTTTATTTAAAAAATTGTAATTACTGGGTGTTGCGGTAGTGCAGGGGCGTGGCGAGACTCATATATGGAGGCCATAATCCTCGTGGTGGTGGTCGCGGGTTGGATTCCAGTTTACCAATGTAAAAAGGCTCTGACCTCGAGTATAACTTAATTTAACTGTATGTTGTTTTCTGAAAACCTCACTGTTTCCATTAATTTTAGTTCTGATATGCCGTTTAGCATTATGTTTCTATAGATAGTTAGCAGATTAGTGTCTCCAATCCAACAAAAAATGTTTCTGACACACCTACATTTGGTAGATATCATTAAATGGAGTCATGTACCCAGATTTTCTCACAGCGCTCAGGGTATTTTATGCAGTATCTGGCATTTTAGCATGCAAAGCATTGACCTTTTGCTACATTTTAAGGGTTGTACTAGTTAAAACAGTTCTTTAATTTGTTTCTTTCATGTCTAATCAATTTATTTAGTGCAATAGTAAACAAAAATGAAAACATTACGAGGTCTTCATTGATCTTTGACATCCATTTAGGAAACTACTATGACATAATGCATCAGGAAGCATCCCTCCATTGTTTCATCATCAACCAGGAATTGTCCAGCAGAAAGTGAAACGCGTCCCCTTCCCCCACAGTGAAGTAAATATAATCCAATCAATTCTGATTTATGGATCTTGTGTTGCTCACATAGTCAGAGCGCAGCGCTCCAAAGCACAGATTACAGCTCACAGAGTCCCTGAAGCAGAGAAACGTTACAACATGATAGTAATTCAAGGTGAAAGTTTGATTCATTAAAGATGAAAATGGTTTGTTGGTCTCAGTGTTGATTGGATTTCCTCTTTGGCATTATAAACCCTGAGATTATGGAAAAACAAAGCCAGTAAGCATACAGGGTTTGATTATTACATTTTTTTTTAGTTTAAGCTCAAATATAGGGTTTTATAATCCCAAATTAACATGGTACTGATTTGGTTTCCAATTTACTTGGTTCACATCTTCACATATGTCTCTGAGAACGATGACGTCAAATAATTAACGGAAATTTTGCCTGTTCCCAGAGTTTATCTGAAATATTTCAAATAAAATTCATCTTAGAGAATTTCGGTTCAGAGCTGGTTGAGACACTATTTCCTAGTATTTGCAAAGCAACCAATAAAAGGAGGACCATTTATTTTTCTTGGTCCAATTGGCCGAATCCAAAGAGTGACAATATGGAAGACTGTGAATGATAGCTTCTTTTATAGTGCTGGAACTGTTTCCACTGTGCAAATTAAAGTATGTTTGGTGTTTGAACCATTGAAATATCCAGTCATAAGTGTTTTAAAGGTCTCACATTTCAGCTAATTACGTTGAACCTAATGGGCAAGAATCATGTCCGACACTCCAATGTGTCTCTGCCCGGGTTTCTAACCATATGGCCAGGTAGAGATTTAAACAGGAGCAGCAAAAGCAAATGAGGTGGATTAGCGGAGCTTTCCAACAACTGATAATGCCATCCAGGGCACATTTATTGGATTATTTCTGTCCAGAAATTGAGCTGCACGTTTTGGCATTTGTACAGCAACAGCCTTCAATCAGAGGCCTTGTTAGGTTTGTTGTAAGATTGACTGCTACTGGAGATCAGTCGGATGATATGAGTTACGACAACATTCAATTTCCCTTAAAGTATTTTTGAACTGGATTGAGTTACTCTGGTAAAAACGTGGATTCATCTTGCTTGTTTTTGTAAGTTTTACGGGAGTCTGTGCTCTGCGGCAGCGGGGGCTGCAGCAGCAGCCTCGACTCCTGCTGTATTTTTTTTTGCAGACTAATGCAAAAAAAGAAAAAAAGCATCCTGCACTGCTGATGAAAGTGCAGCAACAGCAGTCAGATTCAAAGTTGGAGGCAGCACAACCTTCTTTGCTTGGGACAAGTTTGATTTGACAAACTCTGCTGTTTGAGCTGTGTTTGGGACCATGAGAGGAGCTTTTAGGAGTCCTGCATTGCGGCCTAATTGATGGTTTTCTGGATGGATCTGAATCTCATTGTGCCGCTGCGGAGACGAGCACAGGGCGGCACGACGAGCTGAGCGGAGAGAGGGAGCCTCATCAGTATGGAGAGGACAGAAAAAAGTGCAACTTGCTCTGTTTTCGCTCATTCTTCGTCTTCGCCGTTCTGCAGTTTGGATCCTGCTGCCTAAATCTGGCCTCTCTTGCAGGTTTTTGCAGATTAATCCCCCCTTTTTTCCACAAAGCTGTTTTTCTTTATCTTTTGAAATCAGAGGATTATCTCAGGCTAGAGCAGCCGGAGTCATTAACACACGGCTAATGAAGCGTGGCTGGGCCGTCGGCCACAGCTGACGGGTTACCCGTTGGGCTCACAGATGGGAGCGGAGGTGTGTGTTCGGCTGTATTCCCTCCTGTCCCGTTCGGAGGAGCATCGCTGCCTGCAGGGAGCCTCCGGGAGCAGCGGGGGCCAACGCGGACGGCTGACGGGGCAGGTGTCCGAGCAGCTTGTGACTTTTCAGAGCAAATGTCACATCTTAAAGTTCTGGACTGCATGATTAGAAACAACTGGACCCTGATCTGTGATCTGTACTGCGCCTGGAGCAATCAGGTCAGGTTTGTTCGGAGTTTTTGTTTTTTTTGTATGTTTTTTCTCTTTGTTTGGTTGTTTGTTGCTATTTCCGGTTGAAACGTTTTAGATTTTGCTTACATTTGTAGATCTGGGTCGCCGTTCCTCGTCTTTTGTAAGAAGAGGCGGCTCTAAGATGAAGATCTGTACGATGCACAAAGCAACAAAATCAGAGCTGCACAAACAGGCTTCCTTCGCAATCTGAAAAGGACTAGGAGTTGAATGTTAGTATATTTTAAGGTGTCGATTAATCTAATTGATCACAATTTATCAGATTAATCGCGGTTAATTGTGATTAATCAGATTCATTGTGATTTATCACAATTATTGAAATAATTATTATCTAATTAAGCAATCAATGACAATAATATTCAGACTCAAAAAAAGGCCATTTCCTGGGGAAAAAAAACATGTTCAGACCAGTAATTAAGCCAAAAACTGATAAAAAAAAGCATTTTGTATTGAAGATAAATACGTTTGTAAATACGTTTTAAGTGGAAGTTTTAGCTTCACTTGGTTCAGATTTGCTGATGAAATGCTGTGTTATTGCGTTTTAGAAAATAAAATGTTATTTTTTTTTATTTAAAAAAGGAAGTATTTCTTTATTTGCATCTTTTAACGTATTTGATGAAAAATATGTAGAATGTCCCAATTTTTTGTTAGATTAAATCATTAATCGATTAATCAATTGCTAAAATAATCAGCAGTTGCAGCCCTACTATCAGTTTGTATGACAAGAATGAAAAAGAGAAAAAGATGTGCCTGTCCAGGGTTTTTTTTTCTTTAAATTGTCTCAGTTTTGTATCTGTCCAAACATCAATGCTCACCTAATCTTTAAAGGGTTACATGGGGGAATTTCCAGCGGCCATTGGGTGAGAATCGGGGACCTGGCACGCTTACGAACTTTGGTCTTAGTCGGGTTAAAGTGAACTCTGTTGTGGTTCGAATGCATATGTGAATGCAAGCGGACTGGAGACCACTCCAAAAGCAGAAAGTGGACTACAGCGCAAGGAATTCTGGGTAACGACAACCAAATCAAACACGAGAGTCTGGCGCTAGCTTTAGAAATGGCTTGTCATCTGACGCTACTCCATTTTTGTTTACCTTCTCTGAAAATGGAAGCTTATCGTCTTTTTCAGAGGGTTTTTGTGAGGTTTCCTTCAGTAGTTCTTGGTGCAGCGCCCCCAGAAGGCGAGGAGGGGAACAGATGTTTAAATTTCATTTTACACAGTACAATGTGAAAGCAACCTACAGCGGCTGAAAATGTAACATGTTGCAACTTTGGTCCCCAATCGAACCAAGCGTATAAACACTCAAATGTACCAACATGATTTTTACGTATTGTTACACCAAAATAGAAAAGTCCCAAGTTTTAGGGTTTAATAATCTAGAACAGTGGTGCCATGTTTTAGGTGTTTCCCTGCTGCTGTACACCTTGGTTAAATAAACAGGTGATTAACTGGCAATTGAAAGAATGCAAAGTAGGTGATGCAGTCATATGAATCAGCTGTGCTGGAGTCCAGACTCATCAAAAACATGCAAGACAGCAGTCCCTGAGAGACCATAGACCTAGAAAAACACAGAACTACAGGTCAGGTTTTGGAAAGAGGGAGCAAAAAAAACTTCTTGTTGTTCTAAGTTATGTTCCAGTTTAAACTCCAATGAAACTGACAAAAAGTATAATGTTTTGGGTAAAAACGTTTGAGTTGCCTGGTTGATCTCTGTCGCAGGTGAACATGCTCTCTTCACAACTGACTGCTGGGAGTGGTCCAGATATAGAGGAAGTGTGACCAGTTTGAGTCGGTCACTTTCAGAAATATGCAGATGTATGACAGGAAAATAATGAATTTGATGGGAGCTACATGAGTTCACAATGTCCTGGCCTCTTTTTTTGAGGCTGGAGTTCTCCAGGAAAGGCATCCCTGACATTTGGGCTATTATTAGCCAGCCTTCATTGAGAAGTGTGGAACAGGAGACCATGGCTTGCTCGGCATGCTGACCTCCGGGTGTCCCTGTGTGTCCACTGGGAGTGCCTCATGCAGTTTCAGGTGGTTTCATTAGAATTTTTTTCAACTTCCATAAAGTATTACCAGTGGGTTTTTAACTCCACAACGGGTAAAAGTTAACTCAGAGGAAACAGTCCAGTATCGTGAACATTTCTAAACACGGAAACCAGAGGAGGGAATGTAAATTACTTCATTTGCAAGGAGCTAATATAAGGAGCAGTAGAAGCAAGTTTCTAATGGCAACCTGCAAGACTAACCCTGTTAAACTCTGTCAACTTCCAACCAATCTGAGATTCTCACCCCATGATGACCTTTTACTAAAAATACTTTGACTTTACACCCTCACTGCTGTTATAAAGTAATTAATATTTAGGTGTATTAATGTTATCTAAAATGTTGTGCAACTTTTAATGCAGCCAGAAATCTTTCTGGATGATGAATTGTCCCAGACGTTATTGCTATAAACGTAATATAATGGCAGTACCAGTTTGTCCTCTCAAAGATGAATTTCTAATGAACACCAGAACTGGAAGATATTTTATATATTCAAGATGAATAAGCAAAACAACAAATAAAATGGATTATGAAATCTCTGTAAACAAAATCGACCTTCAAAAAGATGATTAGTTGAGACCAAAGCACCAAACTTCTGTCATCCAGCTTTTGGTAGAAAACAGCAAAAAAAAAAAAAATCACACAAATGGAAATTATTAAACTTTTTTAATTTATCATGTGATTGATTTGTTGCTTACAATAGAAACATGGATATTGAATCTGTGAAAACATAATTGTCCTTCAAAAAGGGCTGGTTGAGACCAGCCTGACATGTGACTTTCTGCTCGCTTTGAGGTCAATAATGTGATATTAGTTGGTTGATTAGCTGGGATTTGATATGAAGTTTATGGTTTACAAGCTGTAGTTTCAAAGCAAGGATGTAGCAGTTCAGGCTGCGAGAAAGCGAGAGAAAGCAAGACTTCAAAAGCAGATATTAAAGAATTATTTTTGCAATGGAACATGCAGAATTTGGAGAACAAAAATCTAAATAAAAACTCATTTTTGCAGCTTTACTTTTAGCTCCAGGAGAGAAAATTAGCATGTCAAACATAAATAGAAACTCAGCTGAACACTAGAGTAGTTGTCCATCCTACTTTTTAGGACAGTTGATTGATGCAGGAGATGTCCGAATCAAAGCGGCTGAGTTCACAGAATGATGTAAGTGTATTAGCATGTAGAGACACTGATATGGGTTTCTGTTTGTCATAAAGTGCTCTTGATCGTGTTATCTTTTCTGATGGTTTGTGTCTGTGTGCACAGAAGTCAGATTGGCATCCTTACAAGCGTGTCGTATCTCTGACATGCCTCTGGCTTTCCCCCTGCACTCTCGCACAGACAGCTCATTGTTTCATGAATTTTTCCTCCCGTCTCTCCACTTTTTAATTTCGCCCTGGAATGTCCGATGTGAGGAGTAAAGAGGTCTTGCCGCCGTCCCTTCCCCTAATTTAATTTTAGCCGCGCTGAAAATTGTTTGCGTCGCAAGCTGAACTGATGGGGCTCTGTTTCCAGAACGCCGCTGAAAACAGCCTCTGTGCGCCAGCAGCACGGCACAGAGGCCTCATGAAATATTTACAGGCCAACACCTGGTGTGAGACTGAGAGAGAGAAGCTGTGGATCCAAGTGCTCTGCCACCAATAACTGGCAGGCTGACAAGAATATCCATAATTCTGAACTTGACAGAAAAATGAAATTGGGTTTATTTTAAAATGAATCCATCAATTTCCAGTCCAGTATGTTGCAAAGCTCTGATATATACAGATTTTAGTTGAGGCCTGAATTGATTAATTGTAATAATTGTGATTAATCGATTATTGAGATAATTGTTAAATAATTTAGTAATTATTAATTGTCAGCAGGAGTGCACAGACTCTAAAAAGGCCATTTGCTAAAGAAATCACACAATCAGAGCAGTAATTAAGCCTAAACTGTAAAAAAGTATGCATTTTACAATAAAAAAAAACCTTCTGTAAATATGTTCGACCAAAAACTCCTTAAGTGGAAGTTTTAGCTTCACCTGGTTAAAAATACCCTCTTCTGCTACTGAAAATAGTCAAAAATCAACAGAATATGCCTATTTTTTTATTTGATTAGTTGATTAATCATCAGAAAAATTGATAAGTAAATATTTAGTTTACCTGATTTACATGAAAATCAGCTGCCTTGATATTATTTTATTTTATTTTTTTTTGACGTTTAAATAAACATTTATTCTGCAACTAGGAGGACCAGCGAGGCTTTGCATAATTTTGCATATATTTGAAATTGGTGATGTTCCCTTTTAACTGGAATACAAACTAACCTGTCTAAAATACAAAGAATCTGTCAAAAGCTAAACTGAAAAATGATGGAAGCGTTATTTAATTTAAACGCTTATTGTTATTTTCCTTGTGAAGGACACACATAAGATGGCTCTGGGGGCGAGTTAGGCGGCCCAAACCTCAAACAGTGACATGGATTAATAATTCATAGATGAGAAAACCAATTATTGGAGGGACTCTGATTGGCCCACCTGCCCTCCGTCTCCTGGGGGTCGGCTGAGGTGATGTCTGGGCGGAGCGCCATGTGTAGGTCCGTTCCTTTGTTTGGGACGTTCGCTTTGAGATCTGGCATGTGGGGGTTGGACCTGCCACAGGAGAGGAAACACACCCAGCAGGGAGGAGAAAATGATGGACACCCAACGGTTCTGTCCACCCGACACGCGACGGTTCTATCAAACCGACGCTTTTTGGGATGTTTTTTATTTAAATAAGGTTTATTGTCTTATTCCTTTTTGCTCGTAATACTATGAGTGTAATCTCAAAACGAGGGAAAAAAAATATTTACAATTCTGGTGCCTTGTGTTTCACCTGGTTGCAGACACGCATATTAAGAAACTACCAGACTGTAAAGTGTCTTACCCATTAACCAAAACCTTCTTATCATGAAAGTGATAAGAAGATCTTGGTATTAAAGAGACAGACAAAACTTCCAGCCAAAAGAGAAAATTTGATTTTGTTGAGTTTGTAAATGATTCTTTCTGAGGTGCATTCTGGTTTGTGCAATAAATGTAGAATCAGTTGTTTTGCTGCAGTGAAGCATTAAACCAGAGTGATGCATCCTGCTGAGACAGGTTAATGTTTGCACACAAAGTCTAGGTTAAGTGCACTAACTGATTGATTATTATTATTATTATATTAAGGCTCTAAATGTCAGACCCAGGGATTTGAGAGAAACAGGATACATGGTTTTAATTTTTTTACTCAGTTAAAATTTTAATCCTAAAATGCTCAAATTAGAGAAAGCAATCAGATTATTAGCTTCACTTTCAACCTCAAGCATTTGGCATGCAGAGGTGACAAGTTCAGCAGAAAATTTCAAATAGTTTTAAAAATAAATCTGCATCCCAATAGTTTCCAGTGATGAAACTGGATATTATAGAGTGTTGAGGGTAAGCAGGTTTTTGAAGAGTTTGGCTCATTTGGCACAATGCAGTGTGAAAGCGAATTGCGCCAGATGTTGCGATGTTTCATCCCAAATTAAAACGAATCTACCAGACTCTCAGGTGTGGAAACGTCCTGACATCTGAAACTTTTTTTGTCCTGGATTTTATTTACCTATTGTGAATAAAATTACATAAATGTACGCCAAATTCTTTAGATTTCACAATTATGCATTACTTTGTACTTGCTTTATTGTAGTCCTGTCGCAATGAGCAATAACTCAACTAAACACATGATAAATTAAAATGGGCTCTATTTTCCATTTGCATATTTTATTGTTTTTCTCTTTTTTTAAAAATATTATATGATAAAAATTTTCAGTTTGTTGCTTTGTTGCAACTAGCCCTTTTTTTAAAATTATTAATTTTATTTGTCGTTTCTGGTTGTTTATTTTAGATATGTAAATGTATTCCAGTGCCAGTGGAATACATTTCATGAGAATTTAAACTTTATTTTTGAGACTGTGTTCTTACATTGTGACATTATCGTTATATTATGTGAAAATTATCTCAAAACTACAATATTATCATTAATCGCAATAACTTTTTGACAATTTATCGCCCAATAAACTTTATTATTGTGACAAGCCTTGTGAGGCATTCCTTTTTTTTTTTTTTTTTTTTTAGAAAAGTCAAAGCGAAACAAAACAGGTCATGTTTTAAACCCAGAGTGCTGAATGTAGCTGCTGCATCATCTCTGCTGCAGCGCTGCATTGTGGGAGAGCGGTTGTAGTGAAAAGACGCGTGAACAGAATGCTGATTCACAACAATACCCCTCCCCCTCCACACAGAGCCACTTAATCCTGGCGACATATGTGCACGACGCCGTCGCAGTAAACACACTGCGGCCATCGCCGCTGCTTTTATCTCTTCAGGTTTTCAGGTGCTCGGTCTTAGCGAAACCAAGGAGCAGACTCATCCGTGGAGTTGTAACCTTGGTAAAGCAGAGGAATGATGGCGCGTTGGTGACGGGATGATAGTAAATGCAGCTGAGCCCACTTGACAAAATAAGGTTGGAAAAGATGCAGCTCTCTTTGCTGCATTGCAGACAGAGCTGGTGGGAACATCACCAGGGGGTGGCGCTGTGTTTGCAGGGATTTCTCTGTATTTTTTCCCTGATCGACTTATCCCCTCCTTGACAGTACTAATAAAACTTATATTGGCTTGTTATTTCCCTTCATCCCACGCTATCTTCATCTCTTCCTCAGCAGCCCTCTCTGTTCTGCTCCTAGGTTTCAAGCAGAAAGGAGCGGTTACATCATGCATGACCGTGAGAGCATGGCAAGGATTGGAGGGTTGAATAATCCCTCTGCAGAGTCCTGACAGGCAATCTATACACCATTGGTGTGTGTCGGTCAGCCGCTCTATCCTCTCGCATCCTGCTGCTTCCAGAGGACAAACCGCTTGACCTGTCCTCATGTCAGTCAGTAAAACCAGCGAGCGGCACCTTGTCCTCCTCTTCTTGTAGCTTTCATATGAAATGTTTCTAAAAAGGAGAAACAGGAAGTGTGAACACATAAAAAGGAAGAACGAGCATATGTATTTTGGGAAATATTAGCAGTATAAAACTAGTTTTGTTTCTGCGTCTAAAATTTGATTCAGCATAGTTTTAATATTGTTTCTATTTTATCTTATTTTTAGCCTTGTCCTAGTGACAAAACCGTGTTTTTAGTCTGTTTTTTGTTAGTAGTTTTTAGTATGTTAGTCATGGGCTCATGCTACTACTGGTGAAAACGACAAAGAAGACGACAGGAAGTGGTTGGAGGACAATGGTGTGTTTTTTTTTATGACTTATTGCTTGAACAAACTTATTCACACGTAATTTTTAATTGTGTGTCTTATTTAGAGGAAACGCTGAAATTGAAAAATTGTGTTTTCTGACATTAGCAGAGTATTGACACATTTGCAATGGACACACTCCTGGCGGTAATGAATTGAAGTTAAAATGAGACTGACAATGAAGTTCATAGAAACACGGCAATTTCGGCAAAACTCATGTTTTTGGATAAAGTTTTTGCACTATGATGAAGCTATGTAGTTTTTCAGCTAAGTCGAAATTAGTGCATTTCGCAAAACCTTTTTTCGCATCACAGGAGTCGTGTGATCAGCAACAGGATGTTACTTCTGACGGAAACAGCAAAGAAGACAAGATGTGTTTGGAGGATAATGATGCAACATGTTTTTTAACTACTTATTTTATGAACGAATAAGTTGAATAAGTTAGTTGCAATGGCAACACTTTTTGTGTCACGAATCATGCGATCAACAACAGAATGTTATAATTGGTGGAAACAATGAAGATGAATTATTTTTTAATGACTTATCGTGTCGTGAACAAACTTTTCCACATGATTACAATTAAGTTTCTTATTACAGGAAATATCACAATTGTGAAATTGTGTTTCTTAGACAAAATTTTGAGTACACTTGTAATGGAAACGCAGCTACTGGTGAGGAATGGCAGCTAAAACGAGCCAGAGGTGAAAACACTCGGCTCAAAAGGTTATTTGCCTGCAGAACTTTACATTCTGTGTTTACGTGTTGTTTTACAACCAGTTTTCACAAATGGCATCCATGTGTTTTTCTTTTGGTTTTAATTTTTAAAAGGGCCCCCTCTGCATGCCAGAGCGAGTGGCTCACAAGCTGACTGGCTGTTTACTGTGGAGACGGAGAACACAGCCGCCACACCCTCGCTGCTGCGCTGCCAGCTAATGATTACTAAACCATCAGAGGAAATTAAAGCAGAGTAAATTAGAAAAAGTCCGGGGATAGAGATGTGATGTTGTGAGATGTGAAGTGCAGAGAGATGGGGAGGGAAGAGGAGTGAGTCCATTTCTTCCAGCTGGGCCGGGGTGGGGCTGTCCTGGCCTGGATTGTTGAGTTCTGACCCATTCGCCAGATGATTTCTTTGTGCACATTTTCAGTGGAATTTGGTTTTGCAATGTTATTTTTCATTAAAAGGGTTCAGTTTCTGGGATTATTGTCAGGACTGCGGCTGTTTTGGCTGCTTTTCCTTCAAACTGCGGCCCTATGAACTGGGAGGAAGGAAAATGTCTCAACAGCGTAAAGAAGGATTTACTGTTCCACCAGCTGATTGGACAA